>NC_041697.1:650000-695000 GCF_900097015.1 Plasmodium sp. gorilla clade G2
CTAAATATTTTGTAATTATAAAAAAAAGGTTCTAATAATTATTTTATTATTATATAAATAATTTAAATATATAATATATTCTATATATTGATAAATATATTACCTGACGAACTTTTTTGTATTTATAAAAATAATTTGTAGAATTGAAAAATACATTTTTTTATAAATTAATTAAAAAATTTAATACATATATATATATATATATATATATAATGAAAAGTTTGGGATATATAATATAATATATATATATATATTATTTCTACATAAATATTTATATACCCATATTATTATACATATATATAATATATGTATATATATATATAATATATTATTACATATATATATTTATATATATATATTTTTTTAAATAAAAAAAATATATTTTTTTCACGTATATAATATAATATATATATATTTATTATATATATAATATAATTTTATTAAAAAAAAAATTTGGATGGATTTTATAAAATTAGGAACAAAATAAAATAAATTATTATTTATAAACAAATACATAAAAAAAAGAAAAAAAAGAAAAAAAAAAAAAAAAGAACTTATGTATTAAATATATATATATATATATATATATGTATTTATGTATATGTTTTATTTTTTAATTTTTTTGATTATATTTTTAATATATTAGAACAGGAACATTATAAATACGAGTACATAAATAAATATTTTATTAATCGAAGAATAAATTTTTTATATATTACATTATATTTATGTATGAATAAATTATCAATATAATATTTGAAGGTAAGAGTAAAGATTAATAAGAAGAAATAGGAATTATAATTTTGAAGAAAGAGCACTGTAGATATAGAGAATAAATATAAATATAAATATAAATACATATATATATTATATTTATATTTATATTTTTTTAACATAAAGGTTAAATAGATTTCATATATACATAAATATTTTTTATTTTTATGTGTAAAAAGAATGGTGAAAATTAATGAGAACGAATTGAGTGATAAAGAATTGGCTGAATTTTTATCAGAAGATAGTGATAATGGTGATGAGAATTTATTAAATAAGAAATATTCTGATAAAGAAGCATTAATAACATTAGAAGTCGATTTTCCTAGGATTGTTACTATATTAGGTATACCTAAGGTTGAATCAGAAAAGCATGGAAGATTAGCTGAAGTATTAAAGAAATTATTTATAAGACATTTGAGTGCTAAAATTAGTGATTCTTCTTTATTAAATATGAAAATAGATATGCCTACTGATGAAGAGAATAAAACTAAAGGTATTTGTTTTGTAACATTTAATGATAGTTTTCAAGCAAATGAAGCTGTAAAGATATTGAATAAATTAAAATTAGATGCAAAACATATATTAACTACATCAAAAATGGATGATATAGAAAATATTATTAATAGAGATGAAAAAGCAATGCCTATTAATGTTGTTGGATTTACAAGAGAAAAAATTAGATGGTGGTTATATGATGAAAAATGTAGAGAACAATTTATTGTTAGATATGATAGTCATTTTGAAGTTCATTGGTTTGATCCTTTAGAAAAAGAACCTCAATTAATTTATACAACTTTTAAAAAAAATGCACCTTTTTCAAGTGTTCAATGGAGTAATCAAGGTTCTTATTTAGTTAGCTTTCATAATCCAGGTATAGCTTTATGGGGAGGAGATAGTTTTGAAAAATTAATTAGATTACAACATAAAAGTGTTAAAGAAATTATGTTTTCTCCTAATGAAAATTATGTATTAACATGGGATGGTACTCCATATTCTTTAAGAAATGAAAAATCTATTTGTATTTGGAGAGTTATCACAGGTAAATTACTTCGATCTTTTATTACTCCTGAATATAGTCCTAAAGAAAAAATGTTTCCACATTTCTTATGGAGTCCTGATGATAAATATATTGCTTGTATAGGAAAACAAAAAGAAGTTTATGTTTATGAATTACCATCTATGTTATTAATTGAAGATCATGAAAAAAAAAGAACACCCTTAAAATATTCAGGTGTAAAAGAATTTGATTGGTCACCTGTTGATAATATTTTAGCTATATGGATACCACAAACTAATGATACACCAGGAACATTAATTCTTGTAGATATACCATCCAGAAAAGAATTAGTTTCAAGAAAAATTTATGATGTTAGTGTTGCTTCCATACATTGGCATAATAAAGGGGATTATCTATGTTTAAAAACAACCATTCAAAAAAAATCTGGTAAAAAAATTAAGAAAGAATATACACAATTAGAAATATTCCGTATGAGAGAAAAAAATATACCAGTAGATAATGTACAAATAGAAGCTGTTAAAACAAAACAATTCCATTGGGAAGAATCCAACAGTAATCGTTTTGCACTCATACTTAGAGAAGAAACAACTAATAAACAACAAATAAGATTCTTTAAAATATCTAATAAAGGAACTGCAAGAGATGCTAAATGGTCAAGTACATTCGAAATTAATAATCAAATGAATTTTATGAAATGGTCACCACAAGGTACTTATTTTATATTAGCATCATTAGCATCAGAAGGTACACTCTATTTCTGTTGTTTAAATAATAATGATGAAGTAGATGTTATACATAAAGATGAACATCTATTAGTTAATTCTATATCATGGAGTCGTTGTGGTAGATTCCTAGTCTCAGCTGTTTCTAATAATCCAAATGCTTTTAATACTGGTTATAGAGAAGAAAATAGTGAAGCAGGATTTCATATTTGGACCTTTCAAGGAAAATGTCTTATGAGAATAAAAAAACCTTCATTCATTCAATTCTTATTTAGACCACATCCGAAGTCATTATTTAATGATAAATTAAAATTAGAAATCAAAAATAATCTAAATAATTATTCAAAAAAATTCGATAATATTGATGAAAAAATGAAAACAGCAAAAAAAAATGCTTTACTCACAGAAAGAAAAAATGTAGAAAATTCATTCAACCAAAAATTTCAAGAAATTACTGCACTCTTCCAATCATATCAAGAATATCAACAACTTAAAAAAAATTGGGAAACATTCGAGAGCCAATTTGAATGGGAAGAAAAAACAATAGTCATCGAGCATGTACTATCAGTAAAGGAGGAAATTTTTGCATAAAACAAAAAAAAAAAAAAAAAAAAAAAATGAAAATGAAAATAAAATTTTTAATATATGTATAAATACATTGGGATGTTACCCACCCATAAATAAAAAAAAATATATATATATATTTATATTTATATTTACATTTATATAATTAATTATTTAATTTTTTTTTTTTTTTTTTAAATGATTTATTTTTTATTATGAACACACATACAAGGAAACAATATTATATATATAAAAAAAAAAAATAAAACATAGAAATATATATACCATATCTGAAACATCATCTGTAGTTTTTTTTTTTTTTTTTTTTTTTTTTTTTTTTGTTATCAAAGGTGATCACATTGCATATATATATACATATATTTTTTATGCTACGAAAGAAAGTGAATACTCAAATTACGAATAGGTGCAGGTGGGTCACCTGAGGTACATAAATATTTCCCTCCATTTATCAAATTGTTTACATTTTTAACTAGCGAAAAGTTCTGGTCATATATTTTTCTAGTAGGACCAATAGAAGGTTGTAAAATCTTTGTAATTTCGTAACATAATGATTTTATATTTTTTATATGCGATTTAACTAAAAAATATACTCCTTTATCATATTTCTTTTCATTATTAAAAAGAAATATAGTTTTTGTTCTTCCTGTTTGTATACCATATTTTTGTATACCTAACGTACCAGGAGTTACAACATAATTACATGGTTTCATCTTGATAGTAGAAAATGCTTTTATATTATTATAACTGTTGGAGGATTTATTTTTATTATTTTTTAATAATTCGATAAATTTATTTTTTTGAACTCCCGTATAAAATTGTTTATCATTTAACCTTTCAAACACGTTTGAGCATATTTTATCATTTAATAGGGAAGTAGCATATTCATTACTTTCTTTTTTTTTCTTTTGACAAACCATAAAGTATTTTTTTACAGGTTTTAAATTATCTTCCTCACAGCATAGCTGCTTACAAGAATTTATCTATATGATTTAATATATAGGCAACATATATATATATATATATATATATATTTGTGTGTATGTAATATTTTAAGATACCTTGTGTGTCTTTTCTTTTCCCTCTAGATACTTCTGATATTCTTTTATAACTTCATCAAGATTGTCCATTAAAAAAAATATACGTTGAAATAATAGACTTGACAAATACAATATGGTAAAAAATAATTAAGTACAATAAGATATACTATACAAATATAATTAAGTTGTAAATAAGAAAAATAATATTTTTCATTTTCTTTTTTTCACAAAATATGTTTTATAAGGGCACATTTTGTGTTATCTTAATATATATATATATATATATTGTTATATTTTTATTTTTTTCAGAATGCAAGTTATCAAATTATATGTTATAAATATAATAAACATGACAACAAATTTATGCATTTGTATATATGTATACTTTTTATTTTTAATATCATTCTTTTATTTTAAAAGACTTGACAAATTTTAAGGTCACCTTATTTATAAACCTTAATTATCTTTTTATAAAACATCGTAACTTAAAAAAATATATATAAATATATTTATATATATATAAGTGATATAACAAAACGTATTTTTAATCACTCTGAATATAAAGATATACTATTTATAAGATATTATTAAAAAAAAAATAATAAAATAAAATAAAATAAACGTTTATGCCTTATGATAATGAAAGTTTTTTTTGATAAAATATAGTATTCATTCATATAAAATATATCAAACATTTATTTTTTTATTTTTTGTTAAATATATTCAATATGCTAATGAGAATATTTTATTCCCTCTTACTCTTCACATATATAAGTATTTTCTTTCACAAAAAAAATATATATATATATATATATTAAGGGGTAGATGAAATATATTAAATTAAAGGGTAAGAATAATATTATATATATTTATAACCATTTATGAACCATGTAGAAGTATTTACATAACATCGCTTTAAAAAATCATTGTTTAATTTTATTTTTATTTATTTTTTGAGGTACAGTTTAAATACAATTATTATTAAAATAATGTAGATATATTATTCCAATCTACAGTTAAAATTTTACAAATAAATAAATATATATATATTATCGGAGACATTTTATAAAATAATAGACACATAAAAAAATTATAACAAAAAAATAAAAAAATAATAAAATAAAAATATACCTAAATGCAATATATACGAATATAATTAAAAACAAAAAAAAGAATATATGGTTTTACAAATATTGTTTATGTAAATACTTATGAAAATGTTTCATATATTAATAGGAAAAGTCTATCTATATTATATATATATATATATATATATGTATATATTCATATTCATATTTTTCTTTAGAGTTCTATATGTTATCATTCGTATGATATATTTTATCATGCTCCATTGAACTATCTGTTACTATATTTATATTTCCCTTTATTCGCATATCAGGATATATTAATGAATGCAATTCCTCAACAACTTTCGAATTTTGTTCTATCTGTTCTCTACATTGACAATGCTTTAACCATGCATTCATAAAATCAGCTGGAGGTAATATAGTTTGTAAATAATATAAAAAAGATTCATTCCATATAATTTCATTAAACTGTCTTTTCAATTCATATTCTTCACTTAATACGGAACACATTTTCTTATCTGTTGTTATATGTAATTGTTTTACTAAATCCTCTAATATAGTATACACACTTTTTTCTGCATCGTTCATATTTATCCTGACTTGTTCATGTAAAGTGTCAATTTTGGCTAGTAAATCATTTAAATTTTTTTTTTTTTGTTTAATAAAATTTGATGGGTTATTACTATTATGTAGAATAGCTTTATATGCCATATTTAAAGAAATGATTGTATCATCTTGATTATTATTGTTATTATTTAAATAAGGAAAATTTTGGTTCGTTCTTAAATCAGTGTGTACATGATTGGAGATACACAAATTACAAATAGGAATATGACAGATAGTACAGAACATATTAACATCATTTGACATGTGTCTCTTACATTTTCCTGGTATTTTTTGTGCTTCGTTTAAAGCTTTTCTGATATGTTTTTTGACTATTTTATTTTGTGAATGGATAAGAGTATCACATTTTTCACATAGCTTAACTTCATCGGATTCACAATAAAATATGGAAGGTGCATCACTACAATAATCACAAAGAGGAAGAGAAAAATGTTCATCATCATTTGGATCACACTCAAATTGTATTAAATAACGTGGTAATATTTGTGAATTATCATAAATAATATATTCATGATGAAAAGTATAATATGGTAAAACACCATATGTTGGCATAATATCTCCTCCTAAGGCTAAATTTATTTCATTATTATGTTTATGATTTTCGTTTTCTTTATTTTTATAATGAATCGTTAATGCATCATCTAGCGATTCCTCTTTTTGTTTTTTAATAAATATACTGTCATATTCGATAGGTAGCACATCTCTATTATATGTGGATACATCCTTTTCATTAACAGATAAGGATAACCCAACACCTACATCACATAACAAAAATTCAAATATTCCTCTTTCACCAGATAAAAGAGAGTTTTGGCTGTGTTCTATAATTTTTTTGAGTTTTTTTTTTCTTGAATTTTGAGGATCATTTTCGTATATGAGTTCATTACATTTATTAAACGTTTTGTTTTTATTTAAGGACGTGAGTGGGAAACCAGGAATGCTAATAAATAAAAAGGGAAAAAAAAAAATAAAATAAATAAATAAATGGTATACATGGATATTATATATACATATATATATAAATAGATGTTTATATTTATTTATATTAATTTTTATGAGGCTCACTTAAAGTTCCCAATGGACAACTTTAAACCCTTGGAAGAAATAGAAAACCCCCTTGCACAAATATCCTGAATTGTATTATCCCTATCTAATGCTGAAGTATCAATAAAAGTTTTTAAAACAAGTTTTTCTGAGTTTTTTTTTTGAAATTTATTTATGACTTGTACAGGAGAAACATGCCACGCTTGTACTAACTTTACTCTAGATGTTCTTGCATTTACTTGTAAAAAATATTCTAGTGTTAACCATTCATCTGAGTCTCTAAATATTTGTGTTAAATTATTATCTAATATATTAATATCTGTTCCTATAGGGTTAGACATTATTTTATTGATTATTCATAAATATGTTATTCATCTAAAATTTTTAATATTATATAAAGACACACAAAAAAAAAAAAAAAAAAAAAAAAAAAAGAGTTAATTATATGTACAAATTAAAAAATGTAAAGAAATAAAATCATAAAAGAGAAAAAAAATATACATATATATATAATATAAATATTTTGATGCACATAAAACATATGTATATTTTTCTTTTCAAAGAGATAATATAAAAATGTAAAAAGGGGAAATCATGAAGATATTAAAAAAATTGATATAATATTAATACATGATATTATTAGGAACAAATCATATATTTTTTTAATATGGTACAAAATTTTAGACGGAAGATTAAGATACAATATTTTAACTTATAATACATAAATATATATTTAAAATAAAAAAAAAAATATATATAAATATATATATATATATATTATATAATAAAATTCGATCAAACAAAAAAAATTTCAATAAATAAAAGAAATACAAAAATGTATACATATTTATATATATTACAATATAATATATTTTATTGAGCTATATTATATGTTATATAATAATGCATATATTTGCAATACAAAAAAATAATACCCATATAAATAAATATATATATATATATATATATATATATTATATATATAATAGAGGATTTATTTTATATATATGTTTAATACATATATATTATTTTATATAATATATATATATTATATTTTTTTTTCAAAATTCTATAAAATAAATTTAAAAAAGAAAAAAAAATCATAATATTTATAATTTTATAATAATGTAAGTGCTTTAAAAAAATATATAAGTTCCCATGAAACTATTTATTGGTATATTTTAACCTCAACTATTTTATTAATAACTATATATATATATATTAATGTTGTTTTTATAACAATTGTTGATAAAGTAATATTTTCAGAACAAATGGCGAGGCATAGTAAAAATAATACAGCAAATCCTATATTTACATATCACGAGAGAAAAAAAGTTAAAGGTAAAATGATGGGAATAAGATGGTATCACATATATATATATATTTATATATTTATATTTATGTGTTTGTATTTTTTTTTTTTTTTTTTTTTCTTCTGATTATACAATTATGCGAAATGAATAAAAATTTATTCATATACATATATATGAGTACATATTGTTTATGAATAAATATATATAATTATATGATAAATTTCTTTTTTTTTTTTTTTTTTTTTATTTAAAAAATAAAATAAAGATGTAGGAACAATAAGAGAACGATTAGGAAAAGATTCCATGAGGAAATTTGAACAGTGCTGGATATGTTTAAGGACAGCAGAAAATCCAGTTAGTTCTCCTTATGGTTATATATTTTGTAAAATATGTATAATTAATAATTTTTTAAATCAAAAAAAAATATATGCCAAAAAAAAAAAAGAATATGAAGATTATATAAAAGATATGAAAAGAAAAAAAAAAGAAGAACTATTACAAGAAAAAGAAAAAGAGAAAAAGAAGTTTCTCCAAGATTTGGAAAATTTAAACACACCAAATGTTCAGGTATATATTATGTAAAATGTTATCAAATTAATATATATATATATGTATATATATGTGTGATGGTATAAATAAATATATATATTTTTTTTTTAAATACAGAAGGAAGAAGAAAAAAACTTGTTAGATATATCAAATAATTTCTGGCTCTCTTGCAATTCTTCTAAAGTAAAAAAAGATGCTATTCAAAAGAAATTAAAACCTCCATCTAAAGAATTAATATGTCCAATTACTAAAAAGCCATTAAAAATGAATGAACTTATAACAATAAATCCTGAGGTCATAAAAAACGAGGACTCAGAAAATGGAAAGTATATATAGAAAAAAAAAAATAAAAATATATTATATATATGTGGTGTATATTTTATTATTTATGTTTTAATTTTTTATCACATTTATATATTCATTTGTATATATATATATATATATATATATATATATTGTGGTTGTATAGATGGGTATGCTCATTTTCCAAAAAAAATATTGATCATCATAAAGCGGTACTCTTAAAAAAAACAGGGAAAATTATATTAAAGGTAAAAAAAAATATATATATATATATATATGTGTGCATGATTCAATATTATATATACATTTAGATATATCTTAATATTATCATAATGTTTTTATTAATTTATTTTTTTTAGTCATTTTTTGAAAATTTTATATATGGAAAAAAGAACTCATATGATATTACTGTGGGTGAGGATGATTTTATTAACTTAGAAGCAGGAGGAACAGGTATGCATAGTATATTAACACTTAATTGTATTTTTCATAAGAATAGTTAATATGTTTATATATATATATATTATATGTAGGGATGATTTATAAGGAATATATTCCTCATATATATATATTTATTCTGTAATGTTTTTTTAATTTTTTTTATTATTTTTTTCTTATAGCTTTCTGCTCACATAGTAATGTTGAAAAGACCTTATATAGGGAATCATTACTTTAATGGAGAAACATAAAATAATACAATTTGTTTAAAATTATCATTTTTATTTTTTTTGTTAATATATATAATGTTTATATGTTTTTTCTATAAACAATTAGTTTTTATTATTTTATTTTATTTATTTTAATTTTTTTTTTTTTTTTGGTTTTTTTTTTTTTTTCCCTTTATTTGGGATATTGATATTTTTATAATTTTCTCTTTTTTAATTTTAAATATAATAAACTTTTTTCCTTTTTTTTTTAATTCAATCATTATAAAAATAAGTTAATTCAAAATGTGTATATATATATATATATATATATATATATATATATATACAATATGATTAAAATATAAAATTAATAAATAAGAAATTATAAGTATGACATTACATATTATATATATTATATATATGTCGAATGTATAATGAAATAGAAAAAAATGTTCCTATTAAAATGAACGTTATTTTATTTATTTCCAGTTTCTATATATTCTTATAAAATAATATAAAGAGTAAAAAAATAAAAGAAATATATAAATATTTATTTATTTATTATTTTTTTATGAACGCCTTTTTTCATTTCTCCTTAATTTTATGAAAAAAAAGGATTTTATTTTATTATTTTCCTATTCTTTTAAATAATATTATATACATATATATTATATATATATTATACATCTTTATATTTATGTTTTATTTTGTTTAAATTTTTGTTTAGTTATACTATCAATATATATATATATATATATTTTTATATATATTTTTTTTATATGTTTATATTAATTTATGTTGATTTTATTCATTTATTTTAATGAGAATGAAATGGATAAAAAAAAATTTATTTTCTTTACATAAGGAGATATGATAAAATTTATGAAATTAAAAAGGGTCCATATTAATTTAATAATAATACTTATAATATATATTGCATCCATAAAGATATATAATGTAAGAAAAGTGGAATGTATACATTCGAGAAACCATATTATTAATAATAATATAAACTTTCAAAGTGGAAAAGGTAATAGGCTATTTTTTTTAGTCAATAAGAAAAATATATTCAAAGGGATTAACAATATTTCCTATAAAATAAAAAATAGGAAGAAACATTTTTATAAGAATGATAAGGATAATAATATTTTAATAAATTCCTTTGATGTGCCTTATAAGGCAAAAGAAATAAAAAGTAGTGACCATAAGATAACTAAAAAGTTATCAAAATTTTTTTCCTCTTTAAATTTTTTTAAAAAAGGAAGTGAACAAGAAAATAGTATTATCGGATATGAAAGGTTCAATGTTTTAAAGTGTGGTTACAATAAATCTGAGGGGAATATAATTACAACAGATTTAGATGATGACAGTGGATTAGATGATCAAAGAGAAGATGATATGGTTAATGATGATATATATAAAAGTTATGAAAATAATAATAATAATAATAATAACAATTTTGATGATTCTAATAATATTAGGAATGATGATATAAACAAAGATTATAATAACTCTTCAAATAATGAGACAGTTAATAAAAATGAAAAAATAAATAAAAAAAGATATTATAAATTTATGTCATGGAATAATACAAAAGAAATTAGAAGTTTTGACTTAAAAAAATATAATATACATAATGAAGATAAGAATGAAGAAAGACCTCAATATTTCCAATCTGCATTTTATTCTTCAATAAAAAAAGTATCTGAAAATACGAATCATATAAATATTAAAATAAATAAAGAACTAGTTAACGCTCTATCAGTTGAAGAAATATTAAATGTGTTAGATAAATATTATAATTATTCAAATTATAAAAATATAAAAAAAAAAAAAAAAAAACATATTTTTAATGAGGTTAATATTGTTACAGCATATCATAGGATAGCTAAACATGTTAGAAATAAAAGTTTTTATAAAAGAAATAATTTTGATGAAGGAGAGTATTCAATAAATTCATGCTTTGATACAATAACATCTAGTTTGTTTGAGAATTATTCAAATGTGGATGATTCCCCTAGAGTATTCGATTTGTCTTCTAAGAAGGATGAAAAGGAGTTAGGCTCGAACAAAGATAATATTGATGATAAGAATATACATATAAATGATGATGATAAGAAGATACATATAGATGATGATGATAAGAATATACATATAGATGATGATGATAAGAAGATACATATAGATGATGATGATAACCAGAAACATATTGATGATGATGATAACCAGAAACATATTGATGATGATGATGATGATAACACATATGTGCATGATTCTAATGTGAACTCCGAAAAAAGAAACAATAATAATGAAGAGAATAAATATAAAGACCTCTTGAGCAGTAGCCACATGAACCTATACGAAAAAGTAGAAACATATAGAAATATATATGAACTATTAAAAGATAATTTATCAATTAATAATAATAATAATAATAATAATAATAATAATAATAATAATAATTGTGATGAATCTGTTATAACAAAACATGTAGCAAATATTGCATGGGCTTCATCTGTGTTATCTAATAATGATCCTGATATATGGAAATACGTAAAAAAGCAATTTTATAAAAATATTAATAATTTTAAAGCACAAGAGATTTCTATTATTATATGGTCCTTTGGTTCTATAAAAAATGAATTAATAGAAACCGAAGAAGAATTTCATTTATTATTTAATTGTATTAAAAAATATATAAATGAAAATAAATTTAAAGCTCAAGAATTTAGTAATATAATATGGTCTTTAGCTGTATGTAATTATTATAATTATGATATGTTAATTCTTTTATATAATTATGCCATTAAAATTTTTGATAAGTTATTATTAAAAGATATATCTACAATATTGTATAGTTTATCTCTTTTTTCGTCTGATTGCATAAATAATAATATTCTTGATGTTATTAAAAAAAATCATTTTTTTAAATATAATATAAAAGATGATTATTTAACAATAAACAAAACAGAAGAAAATAATGATCATACTAATAAACTCAATCTAGAGAATATAAAACCAAATGATATAAAAGATGATCATAATATAATAAATAATATACAAGATAAATTTAATACAAATGTAAATAATAATATAAATCATAAAAAATATGTGACATATTTATTATTTGAAAATTTTCTCACTTATTCATTAAATAAAATTGAAAATGAAAAAGATAAAATGAATATGAGGAACTGGTCAAACATTTTCTGGTCATGTGCAAATATTGGATTGGGTTTATATAAGGATATGTATAAAGATCACAATGAGTTGCAATATTATATTTTTCATATGAACAAAAAGGATAATGATAATATAAATGAAAAGGGTGGTAATGATACATATAATGATAATATAAATGAAAAGGGTGATAATGATATATATAATGATAATATAAATGAAAAGGGTGATAATGATACTTATAGTGATGATATAAATGAAAAGGGTGATAATCTTCCTTATAATAATCCATTCGAATATGTAAATACCAATAATGATTATAAGAACAAAAGTATGGTCCAATATAATCATAATCAAAATGATAATAATAAAATAAATATAAATAAAAATGTTATATTTTACTATAAAGATAATGATGGAATATATCACTTACATGGATATACAAACAATTGGGATATATCACCATCAAATAATAATAGTAATATATTTTATGAAGAAGATAAAAATATGAATATTAATGTAGATGATTACTCTTGTGATTCTAAACCATATGTTCATATTATCCATGATGAATATGTATTTCCATTAAAATACTTTTATGATGAAAAGAAATATAAAAATCAATTTAGTATGCAACTTAATAAAGTAGGTATAGATACTGACTTGGATATATATAATGATAATATCAAAACAAAAAATAAATTGAATAATATAAAAGATGATATAACTTATAATCAAAATGATAAAAATGATAAAAATGATAAAAATGATAAAAATGATAATAATAATAATAATAATAATAATAATAATAATAATAGTAATGTATCAGGTCAAGATATCAATATAGTAAACCATAATTTTAAAAACACTTTAAATAATAACCATTTAAATATTGAGCATACAAATTATTCCTTATTCCTTAACGAAATAAGTAATAAAAAAATTAACCTTTATAATAATACAAATAATAATGCTATTATATTAAAACTATTATATATGTTTGAATCACAAATTAAAGATAAAATTTTGAAGTGGACAAAATGTGATACACAATCTATTGCTAACATTTTATGGAGTTTATCAATATTAAATGTATTTTCAAAAAATATTTTTGAAGATGGTTTATATGAATGTAATAAAAGATTTATTAAATGCGGAAAAAAAAAGAATACAACCAAAGTAAAAAATTTCATATCACAATTACATCAATCACAATTATATCAAGCTGCATTTTCTTATTGTCTTTATTTATTAAATAATGAAAAACATATAGATAAGTTATTAAAAAATAAAGAAAATTATAAAAATGATATCATCATAAATAATGACATCAAACAAAAAATACATGCCATCTTTGAAAAATATTTTAAAGTATCTATTAATACATTAAATATATGGAAAAAACAATTAGCACGAAATCAAAGGAAAGAACAAAAAAATCTTATATCATCTTCAGTGCATAAAAAAATATCCAATGACTTAAGGAGATTGAATATATTTCATTATAATGAATTTTTTATTTTGGATTCCATTCTGGTTGACATATTTATACCCCATTCGAAGGTACACTAATAAAATATATATATATATATATATATATATATATATATATAAATATTTCATTTATATTTTTCATTTTTCATTTTTCATTTTTAATAGATTGTCATAGAAATTGACGGACCTAACCACTTCTTTCAGAAAGGTGAAATGATTATATACAAAGCAAATACATTATTTAAAAAAAGATTGCTCAGAGAACTAGGTTATACCGTAATTTCTGTTCCAATTAGCGACTATACATTTATGTTCAGTGCCTTGGATACCATGCATTTTACCAAAAAACTTTTAGACAAAGTAAATTATAGTCCATAAATATAGTTAAAAAGATGTGTCACATCACACAAATATATATATAATATATATAATATTATTTTCTAATTAATTTTTTTAATTTCTATTTTTTTTTTTTTTTTTGTCTTTTTATTTATTATCACTTTCTAAAACAAATTAATTCATTTTTAGTTATTAATTTTCAAACAAAGTTTCATTAGCATTTGCTAATTATCCCTTTTTATATTAACTACATATGTTTTTTTATATGGTTGCTTCTCTTTTTTTTTTTAAATAGTTTTATCCTTTTTGATGTGATCATTTATTTGTTTTTATTTATTACTTATAAATTTTTAATAATTTATTATTTCTTTGTGTTACATTTATTTTTTTTTTTTTGGAAAATAAAATCTTATAAATTCCTTCTCATAATATATATAAAAATAAATAAATAAATAAATAAATAAATAACATTTTAAATACTTATCTTCCTGACTTGTTCATAATTTTTTTTTTTAACTAGCTAAGATATGGTACATATGTGCAGGAAAAAAAAAAAAATAAATAAATAAAATAATATATACATGTATATTTGTTTAATATGTCTATAAAGACACAATATGGGTTTATTAAAAAAAAGGGATTGGAATATATGTGAACAGAATATAATTGTTGATAATAATATAAACATGATTATTATAATTATTTGTGTTTTATTTATTTTTTTAAAGTTTACATATATGTACAAAAAATAATAAATATATTTGTATATATATATATATATATATATATATATGTATGAAGAAACAGTTTGTGTTAAAAAAAAAAAAAATAAATAAAATAATAATATATGTGCAGTATAAATGAATATATCTATACATTAATATTCGAATATATATATATATATATATATATATATATTATTTATTCATTTCTGAAAGGCGTATTGAAAAGTTAAATGAACAACAAAGTAAGACAATATGTCATGAAAATTTTTTATTATTCCTTTCTAATAGATGACATATGTTTAAATAACAATTTTGGAACTTCTAAAATATCGACTTCATCTTTATCTAGTACTTGTTTTAATTTATTATCTGGTATAATTTTTCTTTTCATGTTTGGATTTTGTAAATTATTATCCTTGATATATTTCCAAGCATATTTTAAAACAAAAACTCTTGATGCTGTATCAGCATTTAAAAATTCTTTCAGTGGACTTTTTATTTCACAATCAACTTGTAATCCATTTGGTCTTTTTTTTTTTGTATTATCATTTTTTCCATTGTCTGAAGTGAAGTTCTTTTTGTTATGAAGACTGTTGAATACATGTGCATAATTATTTCTGAACAAAAAATTTTGGGCACTAAAAATGTTTGTTCTCAAAAGTTTCATATTGAGAATAAATAAATAAATATAAATATAAATATATATAAATAAATATATATAAATATATATATATGATAAATATATCAGATTTAATAATAAAAAGAAAATACTAAATTAAAAAATATACGTGCATAAATATATTACTTTCAATATTTTAATTTATTTTTGTAAAAATGGAAAATACTTTAACAAAACAAATTATATATATGTAACACACTAGTGGGAAAATAAATATATATACTATTTATATGTATATATTCACAAATTGTATTTATATATATATATATATATATATATATATATATATATATATTGTATGTATCATACTATTTTATATGTATAATACTGAAAAAAAAAAAAAATTTTGTTCATATATTATATATTTATGATACATACTGAAATTAAAAAAAAAAAAAAAAAAGTGCATAAATAAATATATACATATATACATATAACATATAATATATATAATACGTATGTATGTATCATTTTGTTATTTTATTATTTTATATTTTTTTTAAATTATCATTTTATATTTTATAGTATATTGTTATGTTTAAAATAAATAAATATATATATATTATAATATTCCACTGTTTTAGTGTACTGGTAGTTTTTTTTTTTTTTTTTTTTTTTGTAATCATAAGAAATGGAATTTATAAACAAGAAAAATATTTTATATTATTCGTATGAAAGGTCTTTTATTTTTAAAAATGTATCAAGCACATACATGTGATAAAAATAAAAAAAAATATTAAAAAAATAAAAAAAAAAATATATATAATATATATATATATTATTATATATGTATATTTGATGGTTGATATAAAAATATAACATTAATCTTGTTTTAAATCCAAGGTGTTTACGTTAATTCCCATTTTATCAATTACATAAATTAAAGTTTTATCTCCTGTATAAATATCTCTTTCAGTTGCTGAAGTAATAGCATCTTTAACAAAATTAATATCATCACCTAAATTAAAATTTGTATTTTTAATAAGTTGATTTTTTTGTTCTACTCTATTATCTAATATAGGTAATATTAATTGTGCACCGCTACCAACACATGAGTGGGTGGCTTCACAATATGATCCAACAGAATCATAATTATATAAGACTCCTTTATTATTTTCATCAACTCCTGCTAATATATTAAAAGCATAATAAGGAAAAAATCTTCTACTATATAATATTACACACAACAATCTAGCTATAGCATGAATGTCTGGGTAATGGGAGTGTTCCAAAACAAACAATTGAATTTTTTTCTACACAAAAATGAAACATACAAATATATATTAATAAGGCATGCACATATATATATATATATATATATATATATATATATATATATATGTACATATACATATGTGTATATTTATTTATATCTTCATTTTACTTGTAATAATGAATGGAGTGTTTTTATATCAGACTGCATTCCAGAGGAACCTATAATACACTTTTCAGTCCTATAAAAAAAAAAATATAATTATATATTTTTTAATTATATAAAGAGTAAATATATATATATATATATATATATATATATATATATATATATACATATATATATATGTTACTATTTTATTATTACAATTTAGATATTTTGGGGCAGTATCTTGTATATATTGAATATGATAAAGATAATCTTGTATCTGCAGCTAGAATAACATAATCTTTACCAGTTAATCCAATGACAGTTCTAATAAAAAATAAGGAATACATAAATATTAATATATATATATATATATATATCAGTTCCTCCATTTGGTATGTTTTATAATATACTATAATAGTTGCAAATAATACTAATTTATTTATATATATATATATATATATATATATTTTTATTTCTTAGTACCCTCCATTGTCGATATATGGATACCATCTTTTAAAACCACGACCATGTTCTATTACATTTTCCTTCTCTGTTTTTTTTTCCGTTAAATTATCATTATATAATATAAGATCCATCTTATTATTAAAACAAAAGAAAAAATAATAATAAATAAATAAATATATATATATATATTAAATATATATATTCATATGTATATATTATGTATAATTCTTTTTATAATTTATGATTATAAAAGAAATATAATAATAATAAATAAAAATATAATATATATATTATATATTCGAAAAAAATTCATTTGTGATTTTTTTTTTTTTTTTATTTTTAAAATTATATATATATATATATAATTTTATATTTATATATCTTTATTTTCTTTTATATTTTTTATATTTTTATATTTTATATTTTATATTTTATATTTTTATTCTTTATTCTTTTAGGTTTAATTAGATGAAATTATATATATATAGTAAATATTATATTTTATTTTTCCTTTTTTTGAAAAATAAATATTATTCTAAAATGCACTATATTTTTATTTAAGAGTACACATAAAAAAGAAAAACATATATAATAATATTATATATATATATATTATGTGAATATATAATATTTATAGTTTTTTTTTTTTTTTGTTTTTTTTTTTATATTTTTTTTATGTTTATTCAAAATACATTAATATTTATATAATGCAATTATTTGAATGAGAATATTATTTTTAACATTATAAAAATAAAATAAATATTTTATTTATGTATACTAAATATTTTTATAATATGAAGAGAAATATATTAGCTATAAAAAAAAAAAATATATATATATATTTTATAATACATATGTATATTTTTTTATTTTTTATTTTTTCATTTTAAAATGTTTTAGTAATTTTAGGATGAAATAGATCATAATAACAAAACATAAAATAACTGACCAAAAAAAAAAAAAAAAAAAAAAAAAAGAAAAAAAAAAAAAAACATATATAATATATATATATATGTATATATTGATTTGTATTTATTTTAAAAAAGTGTTTTAAAATTAGGACTAAATATTCCCCCACAGATTATACATATATATATTGCATAATTTAAATATCTTAATTTTATTATTTATTCATTTTTATGTTGATCATTTTGTGGGTTGTATTTTTTATTTTTATTTTTATTATTATTTTTATTATTATTATTATTATTATTTTTCTTTGTTTCGATAGAGTTGATAATATTGATTTTTTGATTTTTTGGTTGGAACATGAGAGTAGAATTATTAGTTGATTTATAATTAAATAAATTATATGGTTTTTTAATTATTGGTATGTGTTTAATATTATTTTTATTATATATATATTTTGTAACAGCTAAGGAAATATATTTTCTATAGTAATCATATTCTTGTGATGATACAAATAAATGATAATCTATAAGATTTAAAAAATATATTTCTAATTTATTTAATTCTTTAGTTGTTACACCTCCTATTTTAGCATAATAAGCATTAGAATAATATAAGTCATCAAAAAATTTTATAGATATCATAGCAGCAGTAATAACTAATCTATGTATACATAATAATGATAAAGATATATCTTGATGTATTTTTATTAATCTATCTAAATATATTATTAATAATACAAAACATTCATTACTACATCCAATATATTTACCTATCCTTTCTATATAATTTTTTAAAGATATATCAGGAATTTTAGAAGCATGAAAACTTGTTATTTTTCCTACACCTTTATTATTATTATTTTTTATCATTTCATTTAAAACTATTGGAATGTATAAAAATATATAATTCTTATCAGTTCTTGGTACTTCTCCTTCTATCTCGTAATCCATACTGTCACACAAGCGTAATTACAAAACAATAATTATAAAAAAAAAAAATATATATATATATAAAATATATATATATAAAATATATATATGTGAATATATTTATTTTTTTTTTTTTTTTTTTTTTATGTTTCCCCTGTCTTTAATAATTATACTCAATAAAAAATAAAATTATATTTTATAAATACTAAATATTTTGTACTTTATAAATATAGTATATTATTTATTTTAAATATATATATATATATATATATATATTTTTCTTAATATGTATTTTAAAAAATATATAACAAAAAAGGATTATTATATATATATTATATATATATATATATATATATATTTGACCTTATTCTCGCAAAAATAAACCTTACGACAAAAAAAAAAATATATTAATAATTGATATACTGAAAATAAAGAAGGGCTTATATTGTTATAAAAAGACATGCCTTTCTTCATCTGATATATATATATATATATATATATATATTTTCAATGTTGGAAAAAAGAGTATATTGAAAAAAAAATAATAAAAAGAGTTTAATTTAATTGTTAACAAAAAAAATAAAATGGTAATGAATATAATAAGATACATATAAATATATATATATATATATATATATATTTATTTATTTATTTATTTATATTTATTTATATTTCATATGAGTGATAAAAAAAAAAATATAAAGATCAATTTTTATATAATATTTGATTTTTTTTTGGTGTTTGCATAACTGTTCCTGGCTTCACTTTGGAAGCAGGATTGTTGGCTAGCTCTAATGGAACGATATTATTAGAAGATATTAGAAATTGTTTTAAATCATAAAATAAATGAGAATCATTTTCTGTTATAAATGAAATAGCTAATCCTTTCAGACCAGCTCTTCCAGTACGTCCAATTCTATGTGTATATGATTCTATATCCTTAGGCATATCAAAATTTATAACTAATTTAACTCCATGTACATCAATACCTCTACCAGCAACATCTGTAGCTACTAGTATATCAAATTCTCCATTTTTGAATGCACTTAATGTTTGTTCTCTTATTTCTTGAGCTTTTCCTCCATGTAAGGCTACTGCTTTATATTTCATTTTTGTTATAGATTTAGCAATAATATCTGCAACTTTTTTTTGATTGACAAATACTATAATAGGTGGTTCATACAATTCTAATGTTTCTTGTAATTTTTGTTTTTTCTTTCCTTCTGTAAGGAATTCTAATTTCTGTTCAATCGATCGTTTTCCTGCACCTGGATCTCCAATAGATATATATGCAGGTGCTCTTAAATATTTTCTTGATAATCTTTCTACAGATGGTGGCATAGTAGCTGAAAACATTTGAGTTAATCTATATAAACGATGACCAGCTTTAGTCATCATTTCTTCTTGTAAAGCTAAAGCATCATCTTCTGATTTTAAATTAGTAGTTGGTATTTTATCAAGTATATAATGAACAGTATCTTCAAAACCCATATCCATCATTCTATCAGCTTCATCTAATATAACATAATTACATTGATTTAATACAGTGTATGCTTTTTCTAAACAATCTTGTAATCTTCCTGGAGTACCTATAACAATTTCAACACCTCTTCTTAATTCGAATGCTTGTGCTTCTGCATTTCGACCTCCAACAACAGCAACTGTTCTACATGAGCAGTAAGAAGCAAACTTATTAGTTTCTTCGAATATTTGTATAGCTAATTCTCTTGAAGGTGCAATAACTAAAGCATATGGACCATCCTGTGATGTTTCATATGTCAAAGGTGGTAATTGTTTTACATATGAAAGCATAGGTAATACAAATGCAGCTGTTTTACCTGATCCCGTTTCAGCTATACCTATAAGATCTCTCATTTCTAAGGCAATAGGTATAGCTTGCATTTGTATGGGTGTTGGTTTTTCATATTTAGCTTTTTTTATAGCTTTTAATAAATCATTTGATAAATTAGATTCTTCCCATTTTCTTATAGGTGCAGGTACAATACCACCTTTAATATAAATTTCATTATCTTCTCTAAAAATTCTCCAATCTCTGTCTGTCATTTCGTCTCTACTTTTTTGACTCCAATGTTTTTCACACACATCTTTTATAATATTATTTACTTTAGGTTCGTAAATATATTCTCCACTTTTGTTTTTTATTAAATAATTATGATAATTATATTCGGATGCATTTGTTTGTTTATCATGTAATGGTTCATATGAGTGATGCTTAATATTATGATTACTACTATCATCACAATTAATATTATTATTCATATTATTCATATTATTCATATTATTCATATTATTATTATTGTGGTGGTAGTTGTGGTGTTGATTTTCTTTATCTTTGTTTAGAGACATATTTAACCTATTTTGAACTAGCTTATCATAAAAATTATTTTTTTTTCTTTGCTCTCTTACATCTATACCTGCTATATATCCTCTACCAAATAATAATTGTGGTTCAAGTCTATTTTGATATAATGGATTACTATCATTTCTTGATGTATCTTCAGATTGATCCCATTCGAAATTAAATATATTTCTAAATTTCTCTGAAGGCTTTTGTATCTTTTTCTTTGTCTTATTTAATCCCAAGTATTGTTGTTTTATAATTTCTAATTCTTTTTCTTTTAAATTATCTCTTTGAATATTGCTTAAATTTAACATATTTAATTCAGCTAAGAATGATTGAGGTTTATTATAATATGATTCAGATAATATATATTCACTACTATCATTGTTTTTATATATATCCTTTGTAGTATTATTATATTTATTTATATCATCATCATTATTATTATGTTTATAATCTTTATGTTTTTTATTATTCCTATTATTATAATATGAATCCTCATCATATACATTATTCTCATTATATTCCTTATCATCATTAATATGATCACTTTCGTTTTTTTTTCTTTTCCTATCATTTGTCCTATGTTCTTCATTTCTATATTCATAAGAATCTTCTCTTCTTCTATGTTTTCTATTATCTATAGAAGACTGTCTTATATTATGATGCTCTTTCTTTTTTTCTTCGTCTTCTTCCTTACTAGGAACCACCTTATGATTATCGTTTTCCATTTTTTTTTTTTTTTCTTCTCTTTCTTTTTTTGTTAAGAAAACTAGCTTTTCATCATTAGATACGTTTGCAAATATTTTTTTATTTGTCTTTGTATTATTAGGATATGTATCTTGATATGAATTTTTATAATACTGATAATTATAATTATTGTTATTATTATTATTATTATTATTATTATAATAATAATTATTATTATTATTATTATTATTATTATTATTATTATTATTATTATCATTATGTGTTTTATGCCTTACACTACCCTTTGTATCACCCCATCCATTCTTATTATATTTAATAGATTCCTTTATCACCATTTTATCTTTCATAGTTATATTTTTTTTTATTAGTTCTTCATTTTTTTCACCCTTATTATTATTATCATCACTTTCTTCTTCCTCAGAACCTGAATTGTTGTAATATAATTTTATGGATGTTTTAAATTTGGCTCTCTCATTTTGTTTCGGCTTACTCTTTGATTGCACTTTATCTGATAAAGTATCATCTTCATCATATTGATTATCTTTATTATGTTTTGAAGAATGTATTATATTATCTTTCTTTACATTATAAATGTTGTTTTTATTTTTATCGTAAGAAATATTTTTTATTTTTTCACCATCATTATTATTATTATCATTATTATTATTATCATCACTCTTATTATTATTATCATCACTCTTATTATTATTATCATCACTCTTATTATTATTATCATCACTCTTACTATCATCGTTATCAATTTTTTCGTTTTTATTTATATACAAATGATCATCCTCATTTATCAACTTGCTTTCTCTTTTGACATGTATATTTTCTTTTTCTATGCCCTGAAAAGGATTACTAGCATGAGGAACGTTTTCTTTTTCCTCATCGTTATTGTTTTCTTTTTTTTTGAAAAAAAACATTTTCTTACATCTTATATAAAAATATATAAATAATATATAAAATTAATATAACTATTTTGTTATTTTTATATTAAAATATTCTAATATTATTATTATGATACTTATATAAAATATATATTTTTTAATAATATATATAATATATTTTAAAATGTGAAAATAATAATATTATTATAACATAAAAAAAAATAAAAAATATATAATAAATAATACATATAAATATGTATACATAATTTTTTTTATTATATTATTAGGACCTTTTATTTTTTTTTTAATATAATCTTATTTGTTCTTTGTAGCAAACACTAATTAATAAAAATAATTATTATAAAACAATAAAATAATAAAACATTTAAATATTATATATATATAATATATATGTATAATTACATTATATAATGTGAGAAAAAAAAAGGGAACTATTTTAAAATTACAAATAAATAATATAACAAATAAAAGGAAAAAAAAAAAAAAAATTGAAAAACAATAAAGTATAATCATATATATATAATATTATATATATTATATATATATATTTTTATTTATTTTTCCCCTTCATTATATATAATAATCAAAAGTTTAATATAAAAATTCTACATAAAATAAAATATGTGGTTTATTCATTTTGTATATATGATAATTATATTTATAAATAATAACAACCTGTTTTTCATTATATATATATATAATAATATATATTTTTGTTTATTCAATAATAGGTATAATATGAAGAATATAGAGATTTATTTTATTTTATTATTATTATTTTTTATTCAAATAATAAATAAAAATTTAGATCTGTAGTTATATTATCTAAAGAGGTTTATTTATTATATATATATTTATATATATATAATAAAGTTCATTTGTAACATTATCGTTTCTTTTTTCATTTTGATTATTTGAAATATTTATGAGATTATTTCCTTATAACGTAAAATAAGGATGTATATTCAGTTGAAATATATGTACATATAAACACAAAAAAATAAATAAATATTATAATATAAATATATATATATATATATAATTATATATATATATTATATATATATTTCCTTTTTATGATATTGTGTCTATTTGATCAATGAGAAAAGTAATTTTCCATTTTTTCCTTATGAAGAATATAATCATTTTTTGTCGATATAAAACAAGGCATAAAAAATTAAAGAGCAAAAATAAAGTAATTAATATATATATATATATAATATATAAGAAGCATTGTTTTATTTTTATTATATTTAAATATATATATATATATAATATATTTTTTTTATATATATATAATAATGTGTAGAATAAAAACTTTTTAGCTAAGCTTATTTTACGAGGCATTTTTCTTATTAAAACGTAATATTTTCTCACAATTTATTTTGGTCTTATTTTTATTATATATATAATATTATATATATTTATATATATTTATGTACGTATATTTATTTATTTATTTATTTATTTATTTTTTTTTTTTTTTTTGTAAATAACTTAAGGTGTACGTTTCCTATTTAAAAAAAAAAAAAAAGAAAAAAAAATTGCATGAGCATAAAAATATCAAAAAAAAAAAAAAAAAAAAAAAATTATATAACATTTTGCACATTATTTTATTAGTATTATTTTAAATTATTTTATTATCTAAATATTTTGATTGATGAAAATATACAAGAACAAAAAAAGAAATAAAAAATATATATATATATATATATATATATATATATATATATATACGTAATAATTATATGTATATATAATATATATTTATAACAAAAGAGTGTGAAAAAGATACTTTTAATTTTTTTCTTTTCTTTTCTTTTTTTTTATTTTTCTTGCTATTCTTCCTTTTTCTCATATAATATATATATATATATTTGAATAATTATGCACATAATATATAATATGATATATATTTATGTGTTATAGGAACAAAAAGAATATCCATATTTTTCTGTTTCCAATTTCGAAAGAGAAAAAAAAAAAAAGAATACACACACATAAATATATAAATCGTCATATAATCAATAAAACGAATATTTTCATAAGAACATATTATATATATATATATATATAATATCATTTTATTCTGTAGGATCCTTTTAATTTTTATATCCTCCAACTTTTTTTTTTTTTTTTTTTTTTTTTTTTTTTTTTTTTTCTGTTCGCTTTCTAATCTATTGAAATATATGATATATATATATATATATTTTTTTTTCATTTTATGTTTATTATTTATTTATTTATTTTCTTATGTATATCCTTATTAATAATAATATAATTTTTATATAAGAACGAAGAAAAACACTTATATCGTTATGAATAATACAAATATTAATAGACGTGAGAAGAGGAAAAGACAGGAGGAAATATATAATGTTATTCAGAAAAAAATAAAAAATTGTAATATGTTGAAATATTATCAAAACGAAAATCAAAATGATTATGATTTCTCTTCATTAATGAAGAAGAATATTGACATAAATAAAAATGAACACATATATATAAAGAATGTAGATAAAGATGAGATTATATGTACTTATAAAAATGACAGTGTAGAGAAAGAGACCTATAATTTTATAAACAATGAATATAATGATACAACATTTTTATTATATGATGAAATGGGTGTACACCAAAATGGAAATAAGAATTTAAAATTACAAGTTCATTTGAAGAAATACAAAGAGGATGATAATTTCCAGCATTTTATTAGAAAAGGTTTAAAGAGAAAAAATGAAAAGGACCTTAAAATGATAGATTATGAGAACTATGAAAAAAAAAACGAATGCGACAAAATTATTTGTGAAGAGAGACGATGTGAAAAAAAGGGTTCTAAAAAGAATCAACAAGAAGTGAGCAGATGTAATGAAATGAATAGTTTGAAGAATTATAAGAAAAAATTAGCTCATCCAAAAAAAAAGAAAACTAACCAGAAAGGAAACAGTGGTCATGATAATAATGATAATAATGATAATAATAATAATAATAATAATAATAATAATAATGATAATTATAATAATAATAATAATAATTATAATAATAATAATAATTTTAATAATAACCTTTTTAATGACAATTGTCATGATAATAAAACTCATTCACATATGTGGGAAGGCCTATTAAAAAAAGACGTTCTTTTATTATTAATTCAAGCAATTAAAAATATGGGATATAATAAATCAGCCAAATATTTAGAACTAGAAAGTGGTATAGAATTAGAACAACCAATAATAAAAAAGATTCATAAGAATATTTTATCAGGGAAATGGAAGAATGCCATCATAAGTTTAAAAAAATTAAATATAAATAAAAAATTAATAAAAGCTATTAGCTTTTTAATATATGAACAATGTTTTATAGAATATTTATATGAAGGGAAATATTTTGCTGCTTTAAGATGTTTAAGAAATAAATTACAAACATGTTGTTTTGATGAGGATACATATCATAGATTACATCAGTGCACAACCTTTTTTATGATAATAAATAATAACAATGATAATTTTGACAATAAATATTATTGTGATGATAAATATTATTGTGATGATAAATATTATTGTGATGATAAATATTATTGTGATAATAAAGATAATTATAATTATCACCATTATTATAATATACAATATACATGTAAAGAGAAATATAAAAATTCTCGTAGTATTTTATTTGAAAAAATTAACAGATTATTACCTGAACATATTATCATACCACCAAGACGACTAGCCATTTTGCTTCATCAGTCTTTGAAATATCAAGTTGATAATTGTTTGTTTCATAATCATTTTTCTCAAAAAATTTTAAAACGTAATAAAAGAACTATCAAATCTAAAAAAATGGAAAATCTTAAATTAAACAAAAAGGATAATAAAAAGAAAAACAAATGTAATAAATCAGAAGGAGAAATGAAACCATGTCATATCACGGAAGACATAAAAAATGAGGATCATATTTTTAGAAAAGAAAAAAAAAAACAAAAAAAAAAAAATCAACAAAAATGCAAAAATAAAAAAAATATTAAAAATATTAAAAATAATAAAAGTAAAATTAATGATTCTATAAAAAGTCATAAAAATAAAATTCTGGTTCCTACAAATCCAAGTACAAATAATGAACCTACAAATAATAATAATAATAATATTACAACTGTCACAACAGAATGTTTAAGTAATGAAGATATATTAAATGCATCTAATAAGGAGAATACTACGTTTATGAATACATCCATATGGAATAATGAACATATACAACAAAATATACAATCAAATGTATATCCAAATGAATATAATGTGACCAATATTAATTCATCTTATGATAAATCCAAAACAAAATGTTTTATGAAATACCCTGCAAATGCAGAAACAACAGTGGTTCATCAAAAATGTAATAAGGAGGAAGAAGTTCAAGATGTATATCCTGCTAATACAAGCAACCCAACATCTTTAGATATATATAGCAACTCTACAACTTATGAGAACCAAAGGAAGAAAAAGAGAAACATTATTATTGAACAAGAATGTAATGAAGACATATCATCAAATAATGATCACAATTATATAATGAAAGAACAAAATAATGATATAATTATAAAAGAAGGAACAAATGAAAACTTATTGAAAACATATGAAGAAGTTGTAATTACTCATAGTAAAAATGAAAATATACAACATAATAATGATCATACTAATAAAGAAAAAAATGAACAAATAAATAATCTTAACAACATTAATAAAAATAAAAATTCTAATAATAATAGTATGGAACCATTAAATTATAACAATAAATGTTGTATGTCGAGTGAAATACAACAACTAGAACATAATCATCTGGATAATGAAAAAATAAAAGAAATGAAGATAAATTATAATGTGAAAGATAAAAAAAAAGATATGAACAAAAAAGAAAATAATAATATTAATATAAATAATAATAATAATGATGATTATCATCATCATCATCATCATGATGAAATGTATCAAAATCATAATTGTTTGGACTCCAAAACAGATCGAACAAAAATTAATAGTTGTTATACACATCATGAATTACATTCTTTATCTCTTTTAAAAAATCATGAATGCAAAAAAATAAAATTACCTTATTATTGTATTAAAATATTACAAGGACATAAAGATGAAGTTTGGTATGTCAATGTCTCTCCAAATGGAAAATATATAGCATCGTCAAGTAAAGATAAAAGTATTTTTTTATGGAGAGGAATATATCCTTTTAATAAAATAAGAGAATGGAATGGACATATTGATGGTGTTAGCTATATTATATGGAGTCATAATAGTAAATATTTAGTTTCAGGTTCTAATGATTCAAATATTATTATATGGAGTCCAAAAAGTAATAAAAAAAAATTAAGTCTAAATATGCATAGTGGTCCTATTACATCTATCTGTTGGTCAAAAGATGATTCTATTATAGTATCATCAGCTTTTGATAAAAAAATTTTCTGTACTAAATTAAATGAAGAATTAAAAAGTTTTTCTATTTTATATGCATGGTCATTTAGTACCAGAATACAAAATTTTGTTTTTACAAATAATGATCAATATTTAATTGTTGTAGCGTCTGATAAAAATGTTAGAGTTATTGATTATAATCAAAAAAAAGAATTATATATATTACCTGAATTTGATACAATTACATCTGTATGTGCATCTAAATTGTATAATCATATATTAGTTAATATAGCAGATCAAAGACCAACAATCAAATTATGGGATGTTAAATATAGATATATTATTCAAACATATAGAGGTCATAAACAAGGGAGATTTATTGTACATTCAACCTTTGGGGGTAAAAATGAAGATTATGTTATAAGTGGTAGCGAAGATAGCCTAATATATATATGGCATAAAACAAAAGGATATCTATTAGATGTTATAAATGGACATGCATCTACTGTTAGTATTGCTATATGGCCTTTATCTTATTCCAAATTCCCATATATGATTTCAGCATCTGATGATCACACATTGATGATTTGGAACGTACATCCTAAAATTAACAAAATTAAAAAAGAAAAAAAAAAGGCTAGAAAAAAATTCATTCATCCATTCTTAAGAGAATTGACTAAATATAATTCAATCAAAAATTGAACATATTAAATCAGTGATATTTATCTATAACGTGTAATATTATATGTACATCATTATATATATATATATATATATATATATATATATATATGTTTGTGATCCTAATATGTAAAATATATTTAAATACATCTTTATTTTTCTCATACCACTATATAATTTGAATATATTAATATTTAATATTATGTGATACATATTTAAAATAAAAAAAATGCTCATATGATCAATGAAGCCTTTGCCTTCGAAAGGAACACCCATGCTTTTTTCAATTACATTTACGTTAATGAAAATATATATATATATATATATATATATATGTGCGTGTGTGTGTGTACTTTTATATTTATTTATTTATGCATAATATAATTCTGTAGAACCTACTTTTTGTCCTTAATTCAAATTTAAAAACATTAATGATTTAAAATTTTATTTAAAAAAAAAAAAAAAAAAAAAAAAAAAAAAAGCACATAAATATTAATAAATACGATCACTAATTAAGATTATTTTAATTTACAAAAAATAAAATAAATATATAATTGTAGGTATATATATGAACAATATAAATTTATTTTGTTCTTATGTACACTATAAATATATATTATATATATATATATATTAATAAAAACATTTTTTATATAAGATCACAATATAAATATACAAAATTAGGTAAATTTTTTATGAGCATATTTATTTATTTGCTTGTCTAAACGTTTGGTTGTTTTATTTTATTTTTTTTTTAATAAAAGTTTATAAATTTATTAAAAAGAAAAAAAAAAAAAAAAAAAAAAAAAAAAAAAAAAAGGGCTCACATTTAAGATCATATCAGCTCATATTAATTTGGACTCATTACTATATTTTTTTGTAATTTTTTTTGGGTTTTTCCTCATATAATTATCTCCATTATTTTTATTATTTGACATATATGTCAATTTAGGATTATTCTTATTACTTGAACATATATTTGAATTAAATTCTTGATTATTATTTCTCATGGGATAAAAGTTGACATAATTTTCATTATAATTATTATAACTATTATTGTAGACATAGTTTTTATTCTGAGAAAAATTATAACTTTGATTCATATTCATTTGATTGTTTTGTATTCTTTTATATTCATTTTTATTAAAATTATTATTATATACTTTATTATTCTTATTGTCCATATGTTTATTTTTGCTACCATCTTTATTTTCATCATTTTTTTTATGAAACATTCTATTATTAGTATTAGGAACATTTTGTATTATATACTTATTGGAATTTTCATTGTTCTGTTTTTCTATCATTTTGTTATCATAACTATTATTATTTATCATATTATGATTTGATTTGCTCCTAATATGTCCACTTTCTGTATTTATATTATTTTCGTAATGACATTTTTCATTATCTAAATGAACACTGCTTTTTTTAATCACATTGTTGTTACATTTATTATCGTTTTTGTTGTTTTCATTGTTGTTGAAGAGTTCTTTTTGTTCTTCATCATCTATGCATTCCTTTTTCTCATTTACGTATTCTTTTTTTTCCTGAACATTGTTTTTTTTTCTCTGAATATTTTCATTTTTTTCCTGAACATTTTCATTTTTTTCCTGAACATTTTCATTTTTTACCTGTACATTTTCATTTTTTTCCTGTACATTTTCATTTTTTTCCTGTACATTTTCATTTTTTCCCTGTACATTTTCATTTTTTTCCTGTACATTTTCATTTTTTTCCTGTACATTTTTATTTTTTTCTTCATTCCTTTCATTTTTTTCTTCACTCCTTTCATTTATATCCATTCTTACATTATTTTCCCCATCAGTTTTACTTTTATTACCTACAAGAACATTATTATCATCTCTGTTCATATTATGACCTATCACATATTTAAAATTATTTTTGTTAAAATTTCTTTGATTTTCATAAATATTGCTTTCATCATTCCTCTTATGGGTGTAGTAAATATCATCTTTCTTGTTTTGTTTGTCTTCTTGATTAGAATAAATCCTGTTTAAATTCTCTCTTTCATTTTTTGTGATATTACTGATGTCATCCATTTTAGCATTATTTCTGGTTTCATACTGTGTGTTCATTGTCTCATCTGTCATATAACCTTGTTTATAACAAAAGGTGTTATTATTCATAGAGGAATCATCATTTCTTTTGTTATCTACATTTGATATTTTTTCTTGAAAGTTATTTTTTTTATGTGCACTATTGTGTGGGAAATGATCACTATATGAAACAACATTACAGAGGTCATTTGAAGATTGCAAGTTTTTTTTTTGTTGTGTATTTTTTTTGTATGTTTTGGAATTATTTGCATAAGTATTATTAGAACAATTAATATGATTTTTTATATTATTATGATGATAATTTTTGACATATTCGTTGTTAAAATTTTTGACATATTCATTGTTAAAATTTTTGACATATTCATTGTTAAAATTTTTGACATATTCATTGTTAAAATTTTTGGTACAATCACTGTTATAATTTTTGGCACAATCATTGTTAAAATTTTTCATATATTCATTGTTATAATTTTTGATATATTCATTGTTATAATTTTTGATATATTCATTGTTATAATTTTTGATATATTCATTGTTATAATTTTTTACATATTCATTGTTATAATTCCTGATTGGATCAAAATTACAATTTCTCATATGTTCATAATTATAAGATTTCATATTATCATTATTAAAATTTTTTATGTTTCCATTTGTATTATTATTAAAATTTTTGGCATTAAAATTTTTGTTATTATTAAATGTTTTAACATTATTATTATTATTGTAATTCTTTTTTAGGATATTTTCATCATTATTTTTTTTTTTATCATTTTTGAAAATATCTGAATTGTTAGTAGGAATATTAACTGAATTATTAGTAGAAGAAATATCATGATTTTGTGAAGAAAGATTATCTGAATTATCATTTGAAAAATATTGATTATTGATATCAGCATTAAGTAAAGGATGTTTTTTGGCTAGTTTCCATGCAATTCTTTTTCCAGATGATATATTACGTAATTCTTTTATATATGGTTTGATTCCTTCAACTAATTTTGTTAATTCAGGTTCTGAAGCAACTGATAATGCTCTTTGAATAACATAATTTCCAAATGGATCTAAAATTATTTGTTTTAATATATCTTTATCTTTTTTCAATATTTCATTTATTATAAGTTTCCTACATTTGTTGTTCCCTATTATTAGACATTTCTCTACAACATTAGATGAAAATTTCTGAACAGCTAGTTCCTCAATATTTGGTAATAGCTTATTGGCTATTTCTAAATTTACTTTCTCATTTCCTAAATTAAGAATATATTGTACAACATAATTTCCGAATGCATCTTGTACTAAATCAAGGGCATTGTTAGAAATATTTCGTATGAACAGTTCCTATGAACAAAATATCAAAAAAAAAAAAAAAAAAAATAATATATATATATATAATATATATATTATATATATATTTACATTTTCATTTTTGTTCCTTTATGTCATATTCTTACATATACACATTTTATATTACCTTTTGTGCATCGTTTGCAGAGTCTATGCATCTCTGAATCACACAACATCCGTGTCTGTGAGTGGAAACTTCAACACAGTTATTTAAAATAGCTTCGTATATAAAGTCGCACTGGTGACTTGTTAAGGTGATTAAACATTTCTGAACCACATGGTTTCCATTGATATCTTTAATCAAAGTAATTATTGAATTTTTTAGAGCCTTTGTTGTTTTTTTAATTTGAGAAGGTGTTTTAATCTAAAATAAAAAGAAGACAAGAATTATTGTATAAAAAAATAAGTATGTCTTTCTATCATTTTATATAAAGCACAACTTATATAAAACAAATAAACAAACAAACATATACATACATATGTACATACATATATACATACATATATATATACATTAATGTTGTTACCATTTCTATAAGCTTCTGAACTGTCCTAGTACCATGAACACTTATGGAAGCATTTATTAATTGGTCTGACGATTTATCAATTATTTTTTCTATTTGTTCAGATGTACATACTTCCATTAATTTTTGACATAAATAATTTCCAAATGGATCTACCATCAATTCAATTATATGTTCAAGTGCTTCGTTATATATTTCTTCAATATGTTTTGGGTTCTTTTTTTCTAGTATCCTTTGTAAAATCCTACAACCCGTTTGATCCTATACACAAAAAAAAAAAAAAAAAAAAAATTAAATATATATATGTAAGTAAGTACATTCTATGTACACACATAACTATGTATGTATGTATCTATATATATATATATTTTTATTTATTTATTTATATTCACCTTAGCAATTTTGCAAATATTTCCAGTAAAAGCTATTGGAGATAAATAATTTTCCTTGTTGTAGTTTGTTTTTTTGTTTTGTACTCCTCGCTTGTTCATATTTATATTGTTATGAGCATTTTCTTGTTCCGCATTTTTTTTTAATTCTTCGTTGTTCATGTTATCATTCCCTATAAAAAATAAATAAATAAATAAATAAATAAATAAATATATATATATATATATATATACTTACATATAATATATATATATATATATTTTTTTTTTTTTTTTTTTTTTTTTTATCATCACCGTGATAGTAATACAACTGATTGGAGCTATAGTTCATGTTGTCAGTGTTATATAAGTCAATAGAAGAGACAGGAAATAAAGGATATTCATTCAAATATTGATTACAATAATATGTTTTTGATGCTGATGAATAACAATTTGAATTATATGTATTATAGTAAGAAATATTTTGTTGATAATCTGTAGTATTATTTAAATTATTATTATTATTGTTTGATAAATATCTTTGAATATTAAAATTGCTATTGGATACATAATTAAAATAATTGAAAATTTGTGTATTATTATTGGGACTCATATGAGAATTATTATTTATATTATCACTGTTGAGATTTATGAAGTTATTTATATCGTTTGCATTATATGGAAATATATTTTTTGAAAGAATACTATTATTATTATTGTTATTATTATTGTTATTATTGCTATTATTATTGCCATTATTATTGATATTATTATTATTATTATTGATATTATTATTATTGTTGATAGTTGCAGTCGAAGGAATTATAGTGTTACAAGCTGATATTTTATTTTCCGTTGAATTATAATTGGGTGGAATATTATCAATAGGATATAGATTATGAATATTATCATGATAATATATTTTTGGCGTATACATATTATATTTATTATAATTATAAAATAATTTATGATTGTTATTATTTTCATTGTAAGTATCAATAGAATTATTATTAGTGTTATTCGGAATGATATGATTATAATAGGTATTATTATTATTATTATTATTATTGTTATTATTTATATTATTATTATTATTATGATTACTATTTATAACATTTCTATAATTAAATATCGGATATGTAGGAATAAGACCAGAACAATAATAATTATAATAATCATAAGGAGACATAATATATGATTCATGATTATATAATATATTTGAATTATCATTATAATTAGGAGCATAAGTTGTATTATTATTTATATTTGGTTGTGTGTTATTATATGTACATTCATTTATTCTATTAATTTCATCGATATATGTGCAATAATTATTATCTTTATTATAGCTTAATGTATTTATCATAGGATAATTATATATATATGTCATATTATTATTTAATAAATCTTTATTTATAAAATAATTATAATTTCCTTTATAATTACAATTCATATTATTATTACCTATATTATAAGTATTACAATTTTTTTTTAATTCATTGTCTAATATTTCAAGGAAATTATTTTTTTCATTATGATGACCCATGCTTAATTCATTATACATATTTGTATTATTATAATAATTATAATAATAATTACTACTACTACTGGTACTAATATTATTATTACTATTATTATTATTATTATTATTATTATATATATAATTATTATTTAAATTTTTTGAACACATTCTTATTTGATTATTTAACATGTCTTTGTTATTATTATTTGTTTGTGTATTCATTTTATTCTTCATTGAATTTTTCATATTACTACTTTTATTATCACATTTCATATTTATAATATCATATTTTTTTGTTTTATCTCTTTGCTTCTCTATATAGTTACATTTTTTTCCATTACACTCAAATGTATTATTAATACTTTCATGTGTATTATTACAATCATCATATCCATTATCATCTTCCTTTCTTTTATCATAAAAGTCAGAAATATCATTATCTCTTTTATCAACATTGTTATCTATATTGTTTATTTTGTCAGCATCGTCATTTTTTTTCTTTTTCTTATTATAACTCTGGTTATCAATGTTAGACATATCTATATGTACGTTATCCTTTTTTATATTTTCATCATTTGTATATTTATCATCATCATGTATAAATTTATCATCATCATTTGTATATTTATCATCATCATTTGTATATTTATCATCATCATTTATATATTTGTCATCATCATTTGTATATTTATCATCATCATTTATGTATTTATCATCATTTATATATTTTCCATCATTTACATATTTTCCATCATTTATATATTTTCCATCGTCAATTTTTTTCTTTTCATCTTTTTTTTTCCCCTCATTTTTATATTTTTCCTTGTTAATTTTTGAAATTTTATTTAACGCATATTCTTTGCAAGATTCACTTTCCTTCCCTTTTATATTTTCCATTTTTACTACATATAAAATAAAATATTTTATACATACAAATATACATACATATATATATATATATATATATATATTTATAGACACACATACAAATCTTCCAGACTTATATGTATATAAAAAAATTTCCAAATATTCTTTTTAAATCTTTAATTCCTTTAATATCTTTTTTTCTTTTTTTTTTTTTTTGTTTAAAAATAAGGAAAAAAAAAAAAAAAAAAAAAATTCTTTTTTTTATTTACAAAAACATTTTTATAAAAAATATATTCTTCATATTACGTAGCAAGGTAAAAATATACTGTCTACATGTATAATTATAAGTATATATATATATATATATATATATATAAAATATATAGAAATATTATGTTTATATTTTTCAATTATGCTTTAATAATAATATTATAAAAAGAATATAACAGCATTAAAATATATAATGTATGTTAATTATTACATAATATATATATATATATAGAAAAAATCAGTATTCACAAAAAAAAAAAAAAAAAAAAAAATAAAGAATGAGGAAAAAATCAAACCTTCAAAAAAAATTATATAATATAAAAATTGTTATACATACTATATTTATTATAAAACAAACTTTCTTTCTTTCTTTTTTCTTCTTTTTTTTTTTTTTTTTTTTTTTTTTTGTATGACCAAAACGTATTAAATTAACAAAATAAATATCATATAGATAATAATGTTATAACAAAAAAATAATAAATAAATATATACATATGTATATAAGTTTATATATGCATAATATATATATATATATATATATATGTATGTATTATTTTTATATTCCATTTACTTATGTTCCATAATTATAAATAATAATAAAAAATAAAATAAATAAATAAATAAATAAATCCATATATAGAAGATGTACTATTAAAAGTGCTGGTTTTAATTATGCTTAAAATGTGGTTATATATTTGCTGGCTTCTTTTCTTACCACATATATATAAATATATATATATATATATTATAATTTCCTTTTTCTTTTTTTTTTTTTTTTTTTTTAAACATTCATTTAAACCCTTATTATTGAAAATAAAATTAAAATAAAATAAAAACAAATGTAGATATACATATATATAAATATTACGTACTTCAAAATAAAAAAATTAAACTAATACATAAAATATGTACATAGAAATGTTATTATATATATATATATATATATATATGTTATTATTCTTATAAATGATATAATATATATATCATATGAATGTTTATTTGTATAAAATATTTCAAGCATTCATTTACATATCTTATCCATGTATATAAAACTTATTTTTTTATATTTCATAAACACATATTGACAAGTAAAATAAAATATAAAGAAAAATAAAAGATATCAAATAAATAAAAATATAGAAATGAAGAGAATGGAAAAGAAGAAATAGAAAAGGATAAAGATAAGGAAAGCAAAGAAATATATTTAATAGACAATATGAAATAATTTTCATTTGTCTTCTTATTCAAAAAAAAATAAATAAAATAAAAATAAAAAAAATAAAAATAAAAAAAATAAAAATAAAAAAAATAATAAAATAAAAAATAAAAAAATTAATGAAATAAATAAAATTGAACATATTATATTATACTTTATATCTTAAATCTGATTTTTTTTTTTTGTGGATATATAGTAATTATAAGGAAAAATACATTTTCGTCTTTTGTTTTAAATATTATAGATATAATGCATTCATTTTATATTTTAGAAAATATATTTATTGTTTGAGCTTAAACTAAAAAGAATAAAAACGAAGAATTGCTAATAAGCCCACGTGTAATTAAATATATAAATAATATAATACGTACATATAATATATATATATTATATATATATGTATATGCAAATTATTAACGTGTTTATATAGATACATTTTTTATTTTAAAAAGTGAAAAAAATATATTAAAAAAAAAAAAAAAAAAAAAAAAAAAAAAGTAAATTTTATTAATATTCAAAAAGATAGGACTTTATATGTCCAATTTTATACATACCAAAACAAGGAAAAAAAATAAAATAAAAAAATTAAAAAAAATTATATATAAATATATATAATAATATATATTTTATATATATATATATTCATTTCTTTTATAAATTATTATTGTTTTTAAAAATATATATAATTATATATATAATATATATATAATTTAATGCGAACAACGACAGTTTTTTTTTTTTTTTTTTTTTAAAGTGGACTCTTATATAAAATAAAATATACACCAAATATTTTGAAATAATATATATATATATATATATATATATATATATATTGTTTTAAAAATTATTAATTAAAAATGTAATTATTTAAATATATAATATTTAAAAATTATTTTCGTAATAAATAATTTCTAAATTGGGATATACATTAAAGACAAGAACAAAAAAAAAAAAAAAAAAAAAAAAAAAAAAAAAAAGAGGGTGATCCTTCAAAATATGAAAATTTTTATATACACCATAAATGTGTATACATAAACTTTTCTTTTTCTTTTATATATATATATATATATATATATATATATATATATATGCGTAACCCCACAATTAAACAGGAAAAATAAAAAAAGAAAGAAAAAAAAAAGAGGTGTATAAAGGTGTATATAGTTAGATAATAACACATATACATTTCGTCATATATAATTAATTAATTATGTTCTCCAAATTTTATTATTATTATTATATATATATATATATATATTTTTCATTCCCATGATTTCTACATAGAATGAACAACATCAATATGAAATATATCATATGAAAAATATATATATATATATATATAAATATATATTATATTCAAGTTAAAAATATAATGTATCCTTATATATATATATATATATACATATACATATATAAGTTTGATATTTCGTCAATACCCCATTTAGATATATTTTCAATTTTTTATATGACCAAATTTAATTGTTTTTTTTGCAAAATATTTAACACAAAAAAAAAAAAAAAAAAAAAAAAATTAAGCTATAAACATGATAAAAGAATAATAATAAAAAAAAAAAAAAAAAGAGAGAAAGAAAGATTAAACTATTTAAATAATAGTATATAAAATATATACTTAAAAATAAACATTTATATTTTTATAATAATTAATCTGCACTGAAATATTTATCCATTACTAATATAATTATGTTCAAATGTATATATATTAATTTTTTTCTTCTTAAAATGAAATAAATACAAATTTGGATTACTTCATAATTGGGCCTATTATATATCCAAAAAAATATATAAAATAAAATTAAATGATAAAAGAAAAATATATATATATATATATATATATGTGAATACATTTTATCATTGTTACCGTTCCTAAATGATTTTTGTTTAAATCCTTCATCATTTTGTAAATTATTTTTTTTATGTGTATCTCTATTTTCATGTATCTCTATATCATACGTCACCTTTTCTTTTGTGGTGTCATTATCTTCGTTCTTTATCTATAATTATTATGTGTCATATATAGTTTTAAAAAATATATATTGTTCTCTTAGAATAAAATATAACTTTATTTATACCTTATTTAATGAGTCTAATAAATCTTCGATTTCTTCTTTTTCTTCCTCATCTTCTATAGAGCTGACCTGTTTAAAGAAAAATGCAAAAAAAAAAAAAAAAAAAAAAAAAAAGTACAAACATACACATATACATATATATTTATGGAAATATAAAAACATTATATTTTTATATAAATGTATTTATTTTTTAACAAATAATTCATAGTAATACCTCCTGAGATTCATCTACTAGACGTTATTTAATATATATATATATATATGTGTACATTATAATGATCAAATAAAATATATATATATATATATATATATTGATCAATTATATGTTTATATAAACTTTTTATGTACCCTTTTCATTTGGGGTGTAAATAGCTGATTCGTTGTTATTCCATAAAGAAGAAGATCTTTGTCTCATTCTTTCTTTCTCTTCAAGTTCGTCTGGATATATAGATACATATACATTATATATATATGTATATATTATTAATTAAGAGTTTATTATGATTTATTCTATATTCTTTTTTTTTTTTTTTTTTTTTAATATGACATAACCTTCGAGAATACCCATCTAAAATAAAGTAACATAAAATAAATAAATATACAAATTGGCTAGTTGGAATAATATTTTAATTTTAATTTTTTTTTTAACACATAAAAAAAAAAAAAAAAAACTCCAATATTAGCTAGTTATATTAACATTTAAAATATTTTACAAAAAAAAAATATATATATTATATTACTTGTCTTCTAATTTCTTGTCGCAACTCAGACAATAAAAACACCAAGTCACTTTTAGTGATATGCAATTTTTTTGATGGAACTATTTTTAGGTTAATCTTTGGTAACGAGTCAGTAACAACATCATTAGTTGATCCTTCCTTTTGATTGGAGGTTATTGCATTTGTTATATCTGCAACACTTGATATAATATCACCTAAAGGTAATATTTCTGATTGTTCACAATTTATAGAATAGAGCAACATATTCAAGAACAGGAAAAAAAAAACAGACATTTTATTTCTTTGCAACATTTTAAATACAAACATAAATAAATAAATAAATAAATATATATATATATATATATATATATATATATATAACAAATAGGGGGGGAAAAAAAAATGAAATGTTTTTTTTTTTTTTTTTTTAAGTAAAAAGATACGTTTATAGAAAACAAAGGGGAAATAATTAAAATATTTTAAGGGATTTAATCTAACAGTAAAAAGGAAAAATAATCAAGGAATAATAAGAAAAAATGTAGTTTAATATATATCATATTGGTTGTTATTTTAATTTTACATTATATATATATATATATATTCAAATGTAGATACATTGAAATATTCATCAAGTAAATAATTCCATTTTGTATAACAAACCTCATGAAATAGTTATAAATATATATATATATATATATATATATATACAAATTTTCATATTTTAAGATATCTTATTTTTTTAAAGGAATTATTAGAAAATCCTTAAGTTACATATATTAAAAAGTAAATTATCAGAATATGTCATGCATTAATAAATTAACACATATATAAATAAAATATTAAAATAAAAAAGAAAAAATCCAGTTAAACATTATATATAAGTTTAATAAAAAAGAAAAAAATTCAAAAAGAAAAAAAAAATTCGGAAAATTAGTCTATATATATTGCATACATTCATATTGAAAATGCTTCGCTTTTAATTTTGCTTCTTTAATCATCTCAGGTGTAGTTGAGTTCATTTTGAAAAATCGATCAGCAGGGGCACAAGTGCCATCTCCAAAGTTTACTTGACTATGCATCATAACTAAATTTATATTTCCTATTTGTGTGGAAAACGGAGTAGTATAGTAATAATAATCAACAGTAGTATTTCCAGTTAATTCTTTAACACATGGATCTGATGTTTTGGTTATTCTATAATAATCATATAACCTGAAAAAGGTAGTATTTACAATTATATAATATTATTAAAGATATATATATATATATATATATATATATATAAACAAATAAATACAAGTACATTAATTTATATGTTTGTCTATATATGTTGTAATTTTTTCACTTAATAACTAACCATGAACATTTATCCGTTGTCAAAATTCTAACACCATTTTCAGTAATTCCATTTCTAAAAATAAGATGGTAAATAAATTTCGTATAATATATATATATGAAGATGCAAATAAAATTAAAAAAAAAAAAAATTAATAAAAATTTATTTATATTTATTAAAGGTTATAAAAGTATGTTTATATACACAAAGAAAAGTACAATTTTTTATAAATTTTTTAAATTACTTTAAAAAGTTCTTCATTTGTTCAACTGAATATTCTCCATTATAAGACTTAAGAAAATCATTATATTGTTTTTCTTTATCTTCATTTAAGATATCAGAATTACAAAATTTGATTTCTGGAATTTGAGATTTTTGAGACCTATCAGAAAGTGATGAGTTATTATTCTGGTCAGATTTTTTCATTATTTCAAACATATTATCTTGTGAATGTTCTTTTTTTGTTGATGTCATTTCGGTTATAGGAATGGAATCCATTTTTTTTTTTTTTTTATTTCTCAATATGATATAAGGAACACAAAAAAAAAAAAAAAAAATTTTTAGTATAACGATAAAAATAAAAGAGAAGTTTAATTATTAATAACTCGACAATATTGAGAAAAAAAGCAAAATTAATGAAATCGTCTTGTTTATAAGTTACATATACATATATATATATATATATATTTTTGTAGGAATGAATATATTTTTTATAAGTCTTTTAAATTTTTAATTTGAAATTTATAAAAAGAGAAAATTAATTATTTAAAAACCTTCATAATTGTTTGTTATTATAACTTAAAATTTGTTGTAACAATTATAAAAATGTACATATATATATATTATTAAATGGAAAAATAACTAATATTTGATTTCCTGCACGTTCAGGCAAAAAAATGGAAAAATAGCTATTTAAGGGGAAAAAAAAAAAAAAAAAAAAAAGAGCTATAAAAAAATGAGAGTTTACTTTAGCATGTCTGGATATATCCAAATGTAAAATATTAATATAAGTTGCAATATATATTATACCTTGTATTATATATGTTCTCTCATTTACGAGATATTAAAATGTCTCGTTTTTAAAAAAAAAAAAAATAACAAAATAAAAAGACATAAAATAGAAATAAGCATATGAACTATAAAAAAAAAAATGAAGGAAATTGGTCAAATTATTTATTATATATACAAAAATATATATATATATTTTTATTTATTTATATTGTAGAATATACTTTGTGGGTCGTTGTTATTTATAGCTATTCTTCACATAGTGTCAACAAATATATAAACCCTTGTTGCACAATTAAAAGGAGACAAAATTTCTCTTAACATATTATAAGCATTAAAAAAAAGAAACGGTAATAATAATAATTTTTAATATAATTAAAAATAAATCTATATTTTGAGAAAGAAAAAAAATTTTAATACATGTAAAAATAGTCATAATTTTGGGAAAGGATATAAGTTAATAAACTATACCCTTATTAATGATAAGATAAAACGTGTATAGGATAAAATAATATGACATTTGCTATAAGAGGAATAAATAAATAAATATATATATGTTAATAAGAGGTTGGTTTTTTTTTTCATTTTTCTTTTTTATAATATCATGTATATATATTATAACAATTTTATGGCATTAAAAGATTAGTTTCCATTAGAAAGTATAAGCATTTATGGGATCATATAAAAATGAATACATATATATATATATATATATATATATACATATATGGAAGCCGAAAAACAATTTCTATATAAATATATATTCCATAGAATATTTCTCTCGTTTTTCTTGGAAATAATATTAAAATATTTATTTAATATAAATATTATTTATTTTAAGAAAATGTTCACATATATATATATATATAAAATATTAAGGGATTTTTTTAAAAATAGGAATGATTTAGTATATAATATATTTTTTTCAATTATTATAGAAAAAAAAAAATAAAGAAAAATATATCAGCTATAACTTAATATATATATATATATATATATATATATATATATATATATTCCTATTTATATATACATTTTATAGTTTTATAATAAACAAAAGCTCTTTTTTACATATATATAATATATATTATATTTAATATTTTTTTTTTTTTTGTATAAATTTTTCTTTTTTTTTTTTTTTTTTTGAATAAAATGTGTATTAAAAAAAAAAAATAACATCAAGTATAAATATTTTGTAAATATAGATACATATATATAATTATATATATATGATGAAAGTACAGTGCTAATGTTTGCCATGTACTAAAAAAGAAAAAAAAAAAAAATAGCTCTATCATTTTATTTTTGATAGACATAATTTAAAAATTATCATATTAAAATGTTACATTTTTTTTAATGTAACAATAATTTATAGTTATATATAATTTTTTAGTTCGTGGAAACACACATATTTGATGACAAAAAGGTGTAAAAGTGATAAGAAAAAAAAAAAAAAAAAAAACCATAAGTTTATAAAAAGGCGTACAGCACCATTTAGAAATATATTAATATTATAAGCTAATGAATGAAAAAAGAAATTATATGAATAAAACTTATAAAAATAATAACATAGAATTAAGTGAAAGTCAAATAAATCAGAGGATAAAAAATATAAATTTAACAAAACGTTTAATATGTTATGAGAGATATTTAAAAGCAATACCAAAAATTGAAAGAAGAAATGATTTAAAAAATAGTTGGCATCCTGAAACTCCTCGATATAATAAACAAATAAGTTTATCTCAGTGGAATAAGGAATTAAAAAAATGGAGAAAACAAATACATGCATGGG